>NW_026854848.1:0-34985 GCF_026571515.1 Ruditapes philippinarum | reverse complement strand
TTGCACAGAAAAGTTCTACAAAGAAAAGTAAGTTTCCAATGACCGTTTATGCATATTATATACTGGTTAAGTTTTTTTACAGAGGAAAACATATCAAAGTTAATTTTAATTTCAATTTACTGCCACCAATGGGTGCTGAACACACTTAATTGATTGAGATGAGTTAAAATAAAGCATCTGTACACAAGAGAAAGTCTGCACTTTTGGGTACTTGTATTAGGTATTAGGTTTAGGGCAAATGATCCAGAAATGCATTATTATTTTCAATAGAGGCAATACACAATTTGTTTCCTGAAGCTATGCTTTCTTAACATCATTATTATATCTTCAGGATTTTACTGTTTATATCTGGTGGCATGACTGCTTTTCAAATGTGATTTTCAACATATTAACCAGTCTGAGTGATTTTTATCCTGGCTCTGTCTTTTCGATGATTTGATGGATGTTTTATTCTGCCAAATCAAGAGGGAACAGAAACCACTTTCTTATACTATAGCCAAGGAAACACTAGTTTTAAATAAATTAAGATTCTGTTAACTTGCTCGTGTGCACTTGTGTTGATGATTTGCCATCAAACCCAACCAGAAAAACATACAATGTGTATCTTTCAGTTTCTGTGATGTTAGCTACAGATGAGGAAGAAGCGAAGCAGGCATCTAGTGGTATATTTTTTATAGTCCTCTTTTTCTTTTAAATAAGTGAACAAATATTTTCACAATTTCATGACTGGACAAGTGTCAAAGTTATGTGGTCTGGGGTCATAACTTAAGACATCTGAATTTCTAGGCGAATAATTTATCATTTTGCGCCAAGTTCTACACTTAAAGAAATGATTTATGTTTAGTTTCTTATGTTCAGTATTTACTAATTTATCGCCTGCTACAAAGTAGCAGCGACATACAGCATGTACAGGGATCACTTCTCTGTCAGTCCATCTGTCACAAAACTTGTTCGGACTACTTCTAAGAAACTACTGGTGTGATTTCATCCAACTTTATAGGAACGATAAGTATCAAGTCTAGTTGTGCATAGTATCTGCATTTTTAAGTTAAATGATTTTTGTCAGAGTTATGGCCCTTTAATGATTTTTTCATTTTTTTCTGGACTACTTACTTATACTACTTACACAATTTGAATGAAATGTTACTGGATTGATTGGTACCTCAGGTACTGCACTTATTTAACTGTTTTTTGGTTGAAATTATCTTTAGCTGAATTATGGCCTATGGATGAAAAGGCGTTTTTGCCCGTTAATGATTGTTGTGTCATACAGCCAAGATACCTATCCAACAAACTGTCCAATCACCCCTCAAGCTATCATCAGGTGACACTTGGGATCACTGATCTCTCTTGTTTTGTTTTCGTTTGCTTCCTATACCTCTGGAAACATTAATTCACTTAAAACTGTATACGTTTACTTAAACTTTAATGCTTTCCTAGTTATACATAGTTCCTTCTGTATTTTCTTCAGCTGTCCTATGTTTTTTTAATTACACCCCACAAATGAAGTTTATTTACTGTTTTAGCCACCAGCAATGTAGAACGTCATGAATGGAATGATTCTGAGACTAAATTACTACTTGATACTACTGCTGCGAATATGGAAAAACTGAAAGGGGCTAAAAACAAAACAAAAGTATGGACAGGTATTGCGGAAGTTCTCATAACACATGGTTTCAATGTTACTGTTACACAATGCATAGACAGGTACAAATATATGAAACGGTCATACAAAGCATATGTAGATAAAAATAAGAAATCAGGAAGTGGAAAGTGCTCATTTAAATATGAAAAAGAGATGCATGCTCTTATTGGGGACGACCCGGCAGTAAAACCACTTTGAACATTTGGATCAGGGGATAAAGTAGAAGGCACTGATCTTGATGCCAACGAAACTGATGAGAGTTCAGATGTTTCTTCACCAGCCTTTGAATCCAAGCGTCCACGCAGAAAAAGCATGGTAAATGAGTTGAAGGAATTGATGGAGGAAAGAGACCAGAGAATGCTGTCTGTAATGGAAAAAATGAACAGTGAACAAAACAATTTATTGAAGAAACTTATTGATAAGTTGTAAATCTACTACAGTTTGTAATGAAGGTTTAGTGTCCCATATAGAAAATCACGGTAACTATTGGAAAGGTTAAAAAGTAAATGTTTGAATTGTGTTTATTTGCTTTTTTAATATATGTATAACACATATTACAAGAGTTTATGTTAAATATTGTTTTGCCAGGAAGGCTTCTGTTTTTCATTTTATCAAAATATGAACAATCAAGCTTCTGAAGAAATGTATTGATAATTGTAAATTATCACAGTTTGAAGATGAGGTGAAATGTAATGCAGAGTCGTAATTTAGAAAATCTGTGTGGATATTGGAAAGGTTAAAAAGTAAATGTTTGAATTTTGTTTATTTGCTTTTTTAATATATGTATAACACATATTACAAGAGTTTATGTTAAATATTGTTTTGCCAGGAAGGCTTCTGTTTTTCATTTTATCAAAATATGAACAATCAAGCTTCTGAAGAAATGTATTGATAATTGTAAATTATCACAGTTTGAAGATGAGGTGAAATGTAATGCAGAGTCGTAATTTAGAAAATCTGTGTGGATATTGGAAAGGTTAAAAAGTAAATGTTTGAATTTTGTTTATTTGCTTAATATATGTATAACACATATTACAAGAGTTTATGTTAAATATTGTTTTGCCAGGAAGGCTTCTGTTTTTCATTTTATCAAAATATGAGCAATCAAGCTTCTGAAGAAATGTATTGATAATTGTAAATTATCACAGTTTGAAGATGAGGTGAAATGTAATGCAGAGTTGTAATTTAGAAAATCTGTGTGGATATTGGAAAGGTTCTATGTAAATACATTTTGAGTATCCCTTGTTAGAAAGCGTTATTTTTACTTATTTTTGTTCAAGGAAGGTTTTATTTGCTGAAAAGTAATCAGGACAAGTGACATTTTTCTTTAAATTGTCTTGAATTTGTTGCAAGGCATCTAATACTTTACTTGTAGTAAGTAAAAAGTAAATTGTTCTATATCACCCTAATTTTCAGCTTTATTTGCAAAATTAAGGCCTAAATAAGTATTTTTGATACATTTAAGGTAATTTCTGTGTAAGTTGGCCTTTGTCATTTGTACTTTTAATAAACATTTCTACTAAACACTAACACTATATTTTCATGAACATTGAAATAAATCTTAAGGCGTGCTGCTTTAATTGCTATATTTTTAGCTCACCTGAGCACAACGTGCTCATGGTGAGGTATTGTGATGGCTCAGTGTTCGTCGTCCGTCATCAACAATTTGTTAAAACAACATCTCCTCCTGAACCACGTGGCCAATTGTAAACAAACTTTACAGAAATGATCCTTAGGTGATCCCGATTCAAAGGTGTTAAAAAAATTAAATTCCATTGAAAATTCTGGTCGTTATGGCAACCAATAGGAAAAACTTTAAAAATCTTGTCTGAACTATTTCACCTAGAGCTTAGATATTTGGTGTGTAGCATTCTCTAGTGGACCTCTACCAATATTGTACAAATTATGGCCCAAGGGTCTATATTGGCCTCGCCTGGGAAGTCAATTTATTTTACATAGACTAATATAGGAAAAACTTCAAAAATCTTATTGTTGGAAAGTATTTGGTCTAGAGCTTAGATCTACGTTTTGGCCTGGTTTTGTTTACACCATTATAATTCTGTACTCAGGTGAGTGACCTGGGGCCAATGGTCCCATTGTTTTCAGCTTTGTTCATTGCATAACAATGCCTTCCTGAATTATTTCATTTTTACAATCATGTTTTATTGTAATGTTCTATAACTTCTTAATAAATTCTGTTTCAACCCTTGCAATATTCTTTGTATAAAAGACTAAAGGATCTTGCTCCCGAAATTGCAGGTTCTGCAATGGAATACATCTATAATCTAACACATCCCTGTCTGTCGCTCCACACTTTATGCGGGATTTGTAAAAGTCCTGCTGAAGTATTTCTGGTAAAGTTGTTGAGATACTGATCATGTATGATCTATACTGACTCAGGGGTCTAGTTATTACAGTCGCTGACGACTTCTCTGGCATGGTTTCGATTCCTGAGAGATTCCTTGATGTACAAGATCTGATTGTAGTACTTGTGTTACTCTCCAGGAATGATGGTTAGGAAACCTCCCACCTATATAATTGAAATAGTTGAAAAAGGCGTAATAAAACGTGTTAGTATGTTTTTTATTAATCCACATATTCAGTTTGCTTGTAAAGGGAGCTCGGAGCTTATTTGAACATATTGAATCCACTTCCTGGAACTATCCGGTACTGGTGTGACCGTGTCAAAAGAAACATGGTTGTGACCTCAGTAGGGCTTTAATCCTCGATCAACTAATTGAGAAGCAGACATCTTTACTACAAGGTCATCTCTCTCCTTAATGTTTTTGTGTTGAGAAAATTAAGGAATTTAAATACAATTAAGATGGAGGGGGGTTTCTGTGTGTGCGCGCTTGCGTGCGTGTTTGTGTTAGCAAAAGATAAATTATATTAAACCATTAAAATTTTGAGTTACGAGAACTTTAATATTGAATATCAGATAATACATATCAGAATACGACAGGTGGATATACATTAAGCGTATTGCTATAAACCAATTGATTTAATTATTTCACACTTTCGTTGAAAGTATATTAATAAGAATTTACTCTATAGTTCTAGTAAAATGGTAAATGGTCACTGCGAAAGATATCGGACAAGGTCATCTCTAAATAGGATTCCACTTTCTCTGTCTTCATTTAGTCCATCATACACATTTATATCGGGTTCTTCACAGAAATCATTTATTTCATCGTCGTTAAGGATGCAGACATTATGGAGAACGTATACAGCTACTATACAGTAAACTAACAGCTCTATTTTGTGTACATAAAACAGTATCAAACGTCTAAATCTTCCTTTCAGTTGGCCAAATGCACGTTCTACAACCTGTCTGCCCCTGCTGTGCTGCTTGTTGTAGTTTTGCTTTTCTCTTGATAGAGTTCCGTAATCTTTAAATGGTGTCATCAGCCAAGGTAGTAGTGGGTATGCTGCGTCTCCAAGTATATACTTGTTGCAGGGTATAGCATTTTCAGCAGTTTCTAAAAAGAGTGGCGAGTTTTTGAAAACTCGTGCATCGTGACTGCTGCCAGGCCAGCCAACAAATATATCGAGAAACAAGAGACGATTATCGCTTACTGCTTGAAGATTAACTAAATGAAATTTCTTTCGGTTGTAATAGGATTCTGGATTAATTTGAGGAGCTGTAATTCGAACATGACATGCATCTATTGCACCAACTACACCCGGAAGCTTGCATTTTTCCAAAAATCCCTGAGTTACCGAGTCCAGGGCTTCATTCCGTGGCCACTTTATAAATCGCTTCACTAAATGCAAACTTATTTTCCGTGCGATATTCCCACAGCATGTGTGTGCGGTAGATGTTGATACCCCAAACCTGTCTGCTAGTGACCGAAAACTATCATGTGTTCCTGAAAATAAATAATTATGATGTGATTAATGTTTGTTCTTCAACATGCCACAGCAGTATTTAAGTATTGTGGAGATGCCCATAAGACATTGTTCTTTGGTTGCCCATAAGCGGTACATTAGAAATAATTGAACACTGTATTGCATATGAGTAAGTGAACAGTTCATTGTACAGTAATTAATTTGCACAAAACAAATCATTCTGCGATAGAAGGTATATAAATATATATATAAATGGACACATAGTTTTATAACCAATCGACAATTGTTGACTGATTTATAGGGGCTGTATATGCAGGACGGCTGGTCCTAAGTCGCGTTTTTGAATGCCAGATAACGCTTGAAACTGGTGGATTCCACAAATAATTTTCAAGTGAGGCACACTTTTTTTCTTGCATTTTTCAGTATGTAAAATTGATTAGTGTTACAGAATGCCTGTAGCATCTGTCCTTTTAGCAGAAACAGTTTATATCACTATAAAGGAATGGGCAGTAAATGGGGGCTGTGTTGTACTTTCAACGGAAGATAACCATTTTGAACTCTCTCGTCATGAAAAATGGTGTAATTTAGCCACCGTATGTTGCCTGTCAATTCTGTAATTCAGAAAATTTGTAATTTTCAAAATATTTTAGGAGGACTAAACTTATGAAGTTAAATAGCAAATTTTAAATTGCACTGTTATTGGATGACGATTGCAAACACCGTTAATAATCGATCACATTTAAATGAGGCAAATATTAAAGTTTAAGTGCTCGTTCGTCAATCACACCTCGGTAAAACCTTACTTTTCCTTTACTTGTAATTAAAATATAAAAAAAGCATTTACGATGTTTCATCTGGTGGTATAAAATTGATAAAGTAAAATAAAATGAAAATATTGTGCAGTTAAAAGTAGTGTTTTATCCTTTATACATATATATACTCATAGAACTGTTGAAGAGTATCAATAACCTATAACGAGAGCATGCATGTATTTAAATATACCGGGCAAACATTAATTTGTTCTTTGAATGTAATATAATTTCACAATTTAATAAAATGCTATACAGACATTTAAGTAAGTGTAATAAATGTTTTTGTTTTAGTACTGTTTTTTTTTCAAACAAGCAGAACAAGAAAATTATTACCCATGAACCACAGAAAAATTAAAAGTTGTTTCTCCACCGGCAATGGTGTGCTCCCCTTTTGTCTTTTAAAATGTCTACCAATGGCTACACATATTAGTTCAAATGAGCTTCTTTCTAGGCGAAAATGACCTTTGAAGTCGCTTAAACTGTATCTTGGTACTACCGATTCTACATACCGTCTTATGCGCGGTACGCTGTCGCGTCGCATCAAGAGTCTTGTACATGTACTTATCACTGGGTCATTGTGTGTCATGAGGAAGAATAATGCATTGGTGTTGTAAGCATTAAGAAGTTTTTTAATAGCTAATGCTATTATCATTTTCTTTTTCCGATGTTTGTCAGCCATCTTGACTTACCCAATAACTGTTCGGACAAAATTTATTACTCGAGTACCTCGAGTTACACTGGGTAAACAAACACGGATTGCACGGGTAAGTATACCGAATGCGCTCATAGTCATGATAAACATACTAAGGTGGGTAAGCTTCGGGTTGAGGTGAGTAAGGGTAAGGGGGAGTAAGCACCGGTGATACCAAATGGGTTAAGGGATGACCTGTGTAACGATCAGGGTATTCAGCGGTAACTTTCATTTCCACTTCTATTAGCCAAAATACGCTAAAGTAAGCCTGGGTAAGCTTACAGGTTACCAGGTAAGGATTAAAAAGAGGTTAGGGTTAGCTGAAATTTTAATTTTGATAAACTTACTAAGATGGGTAACCTTCGGGGTTAGGCTTGTAAGGTTCAGGGCTCGATTCCAAAAAAGGGGGGTAAGGGGGACAAGCACTAGGGTTACCATCTTGATAAAGTGGGTATGCTGGGTAACATCAGGGTAACGACCGTTTACCTTCATTTCCTTTTGAATTAGCCAAAATACGCAAGGGTAAGCCTGGGTAGGCTTACAGGTTAGGAGGTTAGGATGACTTCGGGGTTGGGGTTACCTGAA
The DNA here is from genome assembly GCF_026571515.1 of Ruditapes philippinarum. Taxonomy (NCBI): domain Eukaryota; kingdom Metazoa; phylum Mollusca; class Bivalvia; order Venerida; family Veneridae; genus Ruditapes; species Ruditapes philippinarum. Next base: position 27,403 of record NW_026854848.1, on the reverse strand, counting down.
ATTTCGTTTCAATACATTATTAATATAGTCTTGTTAAACAAACTAAGGTGGGTAACCTTGGGGTATAGGCGGGTAACATTCAGAGTTTGCTTCCCAAAATGGTGGGTAAGGTTGGTAAGCGCCGGGGTTAACATATGGGTTCAGTGGCACGCTGGATAACAATCAGGGTACCCAACAGTAACCTTTATTTCCATTTCTATTAGACTAGAGTGAGCCTGGGTAACCTCACAGGTTACATGGTAAGGATGAATTAGGGGTTTTGGTTAGCTGAAATTACATTTCAATTTATTGTTTAAATAGTTTGATAGACATACTAAGGTGGGTCACCTTCGGGGTTAGGCAGGTAACCTTCGAGGATTGCTTCTCAAATAGATGTGTAAGGGCAGGGGTAAGCACCGGGGTTGCCCTCCACCACATTCATCTCCTGAGAAGGAGACTGAGCAACGGCATCTACCCGAAGCAAGTGATTTTGTTGAGCTCTTGATTCTTCTTGATAAGGAAATCGACTGGTCCCGCCCCTTGCCAAGTCTTCCGACCTCAACCTGGTGCAAAGGTGAACATCTTCATAAGAAGATGGCTATTGGGTAGACAAATTTTGTGCACTTTTGAAAAAAAGAAGATTATAGCATTTGATAGAGAAAGCAATGCCTTTGTTTAAAACAACTGCACATGTTGACCCATGGTATTTGCACACGCTGAATACCACTAAAAGGGTGAGTCAGGGGTGAGGGTTAGGTTAGTTGTGATTAAATGTCAATACTCTATGTGTACGGTCTTAATAAACTTCGGTGTGTAACCTTCAGGGTTAGGTGGGTAAGCTTTGTGGTTTTCTTCCCAAAAGGGTGGGTAAGGTGGGTTAATACCTGGGTTACCATCTGTGTTAGGTGGGAAGGCTCGGTAACGATCAGGCTACCCAACCGCAACCTTCACTTACTTTTGTGTTAAACAGAATAACCTAGAGTAATCCTAGGCAAGCTTCGGGGTTACAAGGTCAGGATGAGTAAGCGGCTAGTGTTCGGTTAGCTTAAAGTCCATTTCAATACACTATCAGTATAGTCTTTATAAACAAACTTAAATTTTAGAAAGGCAAAACCCTGACAAAATTTCAGGTAAAGGACTTAAGACAGCTAGAGCAAGTCCAAGAATATGGTCGCTAGTTGACAAAAGCCAGGGTTAAGGACTTTCAGTAAGAGTTCCAAAAATCAGGGTTCCGGTTGCAAACACGTGGAATGTCGATGATAATGGGCTCCGTCCGTTCACTTACAAGTCATGTTAAAAATGTGAGTGTGACGGAACTGTTGTGAACGTGCTGTAACTCTGTTGCGAAAGGCCCTAGCGGGTTTCGAACCCCCGCAATTTCGAGGCTTGCATCGACAGTCCCTGCCCTGAAATGATGCACGGATGGGTATGTGGGGAACTTCTTCCACAAGTTAAGCTGGGAAGTTGCAAAACAAATCTCTTGCTAGTCATTATGATAAAAAAGCTATATCAACACCCAGTCGTTGATAATTTAAATGATTAAGAATATTTATTTACTTTTAAGATGTTTAACTTCAAATATTTTTGTTTATCTTAATCTTCCAGGGCAGTATAATTTTTTTTATTAAAATTTAAAAGCATATGTTTTAATTTTCTACTATCTTCAAACAGATATAAGAAGTGTGTGTTCTACAAAGCACAATCACAACGTAACATTGTCCTTAAGAACCATTTAGAGTCCTTTAATTCTTTTCTTAGTCTATGATCAAGACCAATTTCAGGTTTCGTAAACGTTTGAACCATTTCTATAATAACGATGACTTTGTTTATCTTATTAATTCTACTTAACTTAAGGCAAATAAACAGAAAAAGAAGTAAAATGCATTGCCCAAGAAACTATGAGTGATAAGGAAAACAAACGGAAAAATATAATTTTTTGTTTGTTTCGTAATAACCTAGTTAAAACCTTAAATGGTATTGTGATACATAAAAAGAAAATATGTTTGAAAAATATGTATGTGAAGGTTATCGAAAATATGAAGATTTACATTACAGCTAGGACTAATGGTCCTCTGGTCTAATATTCTTTCATATAAAATTACATCTCTTCATTTTCCGTGCCGTTAATTAAAAGAACCCTTTATTATATAAGGTCAGTTATTTCTTATGTAATTAGATACATGCATTTAATTTACTTTATTGCCTTTACTTTAACAAGATAAACTTAAAACATAATATTTTTTTCTAATGAAATTATTCATTGAACTCTTATTTTTGTTCTTTGTAAAAATTAGAAAAAACAAAATATTTTTTCTAATGTAATTATTCATTGTTTTCTTACTTTGCTTTTGAATAAATGATGAAAAATTCCCTAAAGTATGTGTTTGCAATCACTCCATGCTGATCATAGAATAAATCCGATAGAAAAAGAACAATGCTGTCAAATCAAACATCAGCTGTAACTGCATATTAACTAATTATGCAACTAGTGTCTTGCACATTTAATAACAAATCGGAATTTTTGAATATTATTATCCCTCAAACATGTAGTTGCTTGTTTGATAGAATATTTCTTTTAACGTCACCTAGTTTTCTTGACGGCAATAAAACGTTTCTTAGGGAGTTTTCATCTGTTAATGGAAGGTATCCAAGCAACAGATTGCTAAATTTACAAGCTTTGTATATAAAGTTCGCAGTTCTTAAATCTATCGTTGATCTCCATTTAAAAGATGTTTCTGTAGAGTTCTTTCTTATAACACAGAATCTGCATGTATCCTTATCTGATTGCGTCTTGAGAAGTATAGACTTTATTATTGCGTTTGTAAAACGTAAATTCGCAAACTGAAATATATCTTTAGCTGTTTTTATTGGATTAATAGCAAGATCTTCATAACTTACAACATATATTTTGTTTGGATATTGCTTTAAAATTAATTTGGAATATGCCAGATCAGTTTTCAGATTTTCACAAAAATTCACGACTGAATGCATTTGCACTGTTGGTTTCGTTTTGGTCATTATTGAATTAAATATTCCTCTAGGGTCTCTTACAAGATGAATAACCTTTATATTTGGAAACAAATGCAAAAGTTGCAAAACTATTTTCATCCTCATACGTATAAATTTAAAGATTTGTATTGTTGAATTCTGACAGTATTTTTCTTCTTCATACAGACACGACAGGTTTGAAGTATCAATTTTATTGCTCGACAACCTTTTCCCACAACAACCATGTACATTTGGCGTTGATTGTTCATCACTTAATTGAGGTATGCATATGGAACTTAAACTACAATTAACCCAGAAATTAAACGCATAAATAGCTTTCTCTTCTGTTCCGAATTGCGAATATTGCATCCTAAAATAGAATTTATACATTGGTGGGGACTTATTTGATTATTTCTTTTTTCTTTTGATTTAAATAAGATTTTCATTATCGCATGATTTCTTTTGCAATAAAATTGATATTTGTGCAAAAAAGTTATCGTATATTTTTAATTTTATCACAATTATTCATAGTGATATTAGTTTTACGAATTTCAAAAATCCATTCTTTGATCCTTTTTTAATTAAATCAATTTAATAAATGCTGGTTTGTTAGAAACTAAAAATAAGAACATACCAAGGACTGTCACTTGAAAGTGAATATTTGCCAACCTGTTTTTGATGTAAGTATTTAACAGCTCGGAAAGGTTCATAAAGGTAGAATGTTGACATGGCTTCCTGAAGTATTGAGCCTAGAAATGTCGATCCAGATCTGCCGTATGCTATAATTATTATTATTTTCTTAAACCTTGCGTTATACAAATTTTCTCTTGTTTTATAGTGACGCATATCTATATTGTATTTAACATCAGCCAGACTGTCTGAAACATATCAAATTATTAATTAAAAAGTTTAATACATCATAAATATAAAGCAATATTAATTACATTTGTTTGTTTAATAAATTCCCTATCCTGATAACCAGATATATTAAAAAAAAGTATGACAAAATTATAGTATACAAATTTGACGTGTAGAAATTATGGAATGTATAAAGGTATATGTAATATAATTTTTTTTAATAACTTTACAAGCTTACAGCAATATATTTCTCTGAGAAAAGAATACACACAACAATAATGTATAATGTGTGAATGATGTAAAAATAAATTAATGAAAATGTGTCTCAAAATGCTAGCATTGATATAATAACGATTATTACAATGTTTTATCTCCATAAATTCGTAATTGAACAGTTATATACATCGTTCTTTAAATTTTGAAAAAAATAAAATAATATCCAAACTCGCCAGTTCATCCTATCCCATCGAATGAGGATTGAAATGGTTTTTGTTATCCTAATTCATAGCCCAATTCAAAAGTACTTTAAAATAGTTTTGCCGAAACAACAATTGATCCTTTTACCATTTTAAGGATATACAATAACTTCATAATGGATGTAGCCCACACATTCAAGTTCAATGTTAAATTAAGGCACATATCTGGTTATAAGTAAAATTATATGACTGGTTGTTTTTTCATTTCATAATGTTATGTTTAATTGTTTGATTACAAATAGGCTTCATATCAAAAATTCAAATAACTATTTAAATACAAAAGAAGAAAAAATAATTTATGCTTTTATACTCACTGTTTTGCTTAATCCATGTACATATAGCATTTATGATCAACATAAAGAATAGAATCACAAATCCTTTTTTAAATGACTTTTCAAGCATATTATTGTCATTCCTTTAACAAGTCAACTTATCAGGCAATGAATGGCAAAACAATGTTATCGTTTTATGTTTGACATAAAAACACTCAAAATCAATATACAACCTGTTTTGAAGCAAACTGTCTTCGTTTTGTCTGATATGCTGATTCATTGTTTTATATTTTATAATTGTAAAAACGTGACAAACAATATACATGTACTTAAAATTGTGTTCTTATAAATTTACCCAAGTAACTCTGATATAAAGTGCTATTTCGAGTTTCATTTATTTCATCAATGCGAAAAATTGATTTATAAAAAAATGCATAAACTAAAGGATGACTTTTAACACATTATATCATAAGAATATTACATCACTAAGGTGAAGACATCAGCCTGAATACTGTATTTCAAAAATACTTTCAAAGTATTACATCAAATACATTCACGTCAAATAAAATCTCTCGGAGAAATAAAATTGAAGAACACTGTTATTTGATATCAATACACTTTAATGAGGCTGATATGGCGGGCGAGTCCTTTTCCTCATATATTAAATGTAAACAATCAGCAAATTAGATGGTGAACGTACAAACTTCACGATGTTGCCAAACCTTCGAAGTTTTAGCGGTTTTATGTGTGTTTCATCGAAAATAAAATTTGACGTAATCACGTGAACTCACTAGAACGATAAAAAAGGATAATAAAAAAGTAAGCTCCGAAAAAAAATGAAAATCGAACTTTGCTCGATTCATAGCAAAATACGAGTTAAAAAATGTTTAAATGCTTAATTAGTTTTGGGTCATTTTGAATCAAAAATATAATTATGAACAAAAAAAATGTCAGCAATTAATCTTAAATCTAAAATAGCCATATCACCCAAGTTATTGTTCCATACCAACTCATGAAATGGCGGAGGGCCTTAAAAAAGAAGCGTCCTCCGTGGCCGAGCGATTATAGTATCCGGCCCCTTACCGCCTTATCACTGTGGATTAATATCCCACAAGGGACCTTAGGTTATTTCATGTGAGGAAGCAATCTATCTGGCTAACTTGAGCACATGTCTTGAAGGTCAAAATAATATGTCATTAGCAAAGGATCGGAACTCTGAAATGGATGGAATTAGACCATAGTTATTGCCTTTTGTGAAGATAGAAATTCTTATTTAGATTTTAAAAAACAAGCTTTCCATCCTCAACCACTAAACCTATTTCCTATTCACGCATTCGTCAATTATTGAGGATGGATTTTAACTAAATTATGGTCCTCGTAACCACCACAGGAATTCGATTTAAAATATAGACATGGGTTAAGGGTAAAGTAATTGTCAACTATCATGGCCCGTAACTCTAGGTTAGGTATTGTCAAAAGCTTAGCCTTTTAGATGAGCGACCCGTGATATATTTTTTCCGCCATATTAGAATTAACACAGTTCACCTTTTCACATTGTTTTATTTTTCTATCTTTTAAACAGTTTTTAACAGTTCTGTATTTTTAAATTATTTTAACATTATTTTTTTTCTCTTTTATTCTTATTAATTTTTCGATGTTACTTCTACAAAAGTTTCTTTTTCACTCTAAAAACTCAAGGCAACGCCCAAAGCAATTATCTTTAGAGCCGTGAGCAAAAACCCAAAAGCTACCTCCAAAAATGGTATGAGATTTCCAAAATTAGCCAATGAAATATCCTGGTAAAAATAACTATTTTTCTGAATATTAACAAAATGTAAACATCTAAAGCTTGATAATAAAACTAATAAATGTTAGGACAATGCCCTGTAAATCATTTCTTTCGCGATTAGCGACACTCCCCACCAGGACAAAATTGACAAAATGTTATGTTATAATTAAATTGATAGAGTTTTTCAAATTTGTTAAAAATTTAAATTTCAAAATATTTTATAATTCAGCTCTTTGCAGTATTTTTTAAGTTGTAATTTGAAATATATAAGTATGATACAGTGAATATACATTGAATTATATAATACATATAACGCTCAAAGGTTCATTGATAATATAATATGAAATATGAATAAAGTTATCGAATAATATTATCTCTTTCACTTAAAACAGTGAAAATTTGGTATTTATTTCCAGATGTGAACACCAAAATAATTGTCACTTGTGAGTTGGCGTAATGTTAAAGTCCTAAATTCAAGTACTTAACATCCAGTTTTATATGTATATATATATACTGCCAATATATATATATATAAAAACAACAAATTAAACTTATAACTTTTTTATTTATGGACCAAATTTAACGATATTTTGCATGTAAAAACATATAATTATTATATAACATCGTATCAAGAAAAGTTAATAAAAAAGTAATCAATTTATAAAATATAAGTCATATTTGGTATATTCTGTACGCCACGGACATGACTTTTATAGTTATATAATTCGAATATAACTTATAACTTTTTTATTTCTGGTCAAAATTTATAATTATATATTTATAATAAGGAACAACACACAGATTAGAAAATGCTAGGCTTGGTAATGCTAGGTTATATTGGAAAATGTTAAAAGGCACTGTTTCTGAAAATGATAAATGTAAGCTAACCACAGATGATTTTCAAAGATATTTAAATCTGTAAATGATCCTGAGTCTGTATTTTATCAAGCTGATGAAGATGTCTTATACTTTAATGATAGACACTTAAATGAAAAATAAAATGTCATTTTCTCTGAACTTAATATTCCTTTCACTGGTATTGGAATTTTTAATGCTTGCAAACAGTTAAATGCTGGTAAATAAGCTAGGTCGGTTATTTAATAAATGAGTTTTTATAAGTTTTGATCTCATTTTGATCACTTTTTACAAGTTATAGTTTCTTTGTGTAATAAAATGTTTGATATAGGTTACTTCCCATCAAGTTGGACATAACGTTTTTATAGTACCTATTCATAAAAAGGGGATATAGATAACCCCTATAACTATAGGGGTATTACTCTTCTCAGCATCTTTGGGAAACTTTTTACAAAAGTGATAAATGAACGTTTAAATATATGGGCTGAAAAATACAATGTGTATATAGAATCCCAAGCTGTTTTCAGAAAAAAAACATGAGCACTATTGATATTGTTTTTATATTACATGGTATAATAACACATTTATTAGATAATAATAAAAAGTTGTATGCTGTTTTTGTAGATTTCTTTAAAGCTTTTGATTATTTGGTAAGAGATGTTATTAGGTATAAATTAATTAAATTTGGAGTGAGAGGTAAAATGTTAGATATTATTAGGTCCATGTATGAGAATGTAAGATCAAGAGTAAAATACAATAATACTATTAGTGAAGAGTTTGTATGTTACTTGGGAGTAAGACAAGGCGAATCCCTTTCGCCGTTTTTATTTTCTATGTATTTAAATGATATAGAAAAATATTTTATGTTAAGTGGTTTTGAAGGTATTGACTTAGGTATTTTAAAGATATTTTTATTATTGTACAAATGATATAGTGACTATGTCAAAAACAGAGGAGGGCTTACAAAAAGGATTAGGATTATTAGAAATATATTGTGATAGGTGGAACTTAAGTGTTAACTGAAAAAAGACAAAGGCTTTGATTTTTAAAAAAGGGGGAAGACTAAGAAATAATTTGAATTTTTATAAAAAAGGTCAATATATTGAAACAGTTAAAAAGTTTACATATCTAGGCATTGTTTTTTTCTGTAGGATCTTTTAATATGACTTTTGAAACACTTTCTGGACAAGCATTGAAGGCGTTGTATAAACTTGAAAAAGAGATGATAAGATTTCCTTGTATGTTAGTTAAACATAAACTGGATTTATTTGATAAGCTTATTTTACCAATTCTTAACTATGGATCACAAATATGTGGTTTACTTGATAGTCATTCTATTTGAAAATATACATTAAAAGTATTGTAAGAAGTTGTTAGGAGTTAAAAGACAAACACAAATCAATTTTGTCTATGGTGAACTTGGAAGGACATCTTTTAAAACAATGAGAGCTATTAATGTAATAAAATACTGGTAAAAAGTTGTTCAGTCAAGTAGTACAAAATATGTCAAAGTTGTATATGATCTTATGTGTAGGGATTTAGACTTAACCAAATTCAATGTCCTAGGCTAAGTCTGTTATGATTTTGTTACAATCTTTAGGTTTCAATGAAGTATGGATTAATCAGGGCGTTGGAGATATAAATTTATTTTTAGCAGTAGTAAAACAAAGATTAAAAGATACATTTATACGAAATTGGTATGCAACTTTAATTAAGATTCATCAAGAGCAAGAAGTTATGTATTATTTTGTGATTTTGGTTTTAAATCATATCTGTCAATGGTTAATATTGAAAAAAATAGGAAATCTTTATAACGTTTCAGGACTTCTTCGCATAGATTAAAAGTAGAAACTGGAAGATGGCATCAACCTGACGCAATTCCTTTTAATGAAAGAAAATGTAATATTTGCCTAAAACTAGAAGATGAATTTCATGTATTATTAGTATTTCCACAGTACAATGTTTTCAGAAAACAGCTCATAGATAAATATTTTTGGAAAATTAAAAAATATATCAATATTTATTGAATTGTTAACATCTCAAAATGAAAATATTATAAGAAAATTATCAATGTTTATCTTTAAAATGTTTGAACTAAGAACAGATGTTGAATATTCGTAAATTATAGTAGCTAGGAAGGTAAATGTAATGTTACTTAATTGATATCATTATGCAAAACTTGTGCTTCATTTAAACCATGCTGTAATATGATTTTTCTTATCATATTAAAAAAAAGAATAAAGATCAACAAAGCAAAGGCAACGTTTACAGGACGCCTCCCCCCGACTCACTGACGTAGAACATCAAGAAGGCATCAAACAAAAACCTGGAGTGGACATAAGAGTGAAAGGAGTGGGATATGTAATGTGAAATAATATAAACTAAAACGGGCCCACAAGGGAATTAAAGGGATAAGGACTGTAAGGATGAAAAGATGGGGGAACAATGGGAGAGGGGGGGGGCAATTGAGAAAATAACTACCGCCAACGACACTCCAACAATACAGACATCACAAAACATGTAAACATCCAAAACAAGTAACAATACAGACATGAAAAACACGTGAAAGAACACAGAGGGGTACCAAACTTATGTCTCAAATATACAGTAGATGTTAAATATACGTTTTATATGTTTAATGACCATGATATTATGTTTCTGTATGTATGTATGTTTGTATGTATGCTGTGTACTCATTGGTATAATACCCACATGTATTTGGATTAAAATCTTGAAATCTTAAAATTTTATGAATACATAGTTAGAAAACCAACCTTAAATATGTAATAAATAAAAAAGATATATAAAAAGTATTTATTTTAATAAAACACTCCACACTTTTAGTGTTATCGTTGTCTTATTAAATTTGTTTTGTTTTATTTTATTTTATTTTTAGCCTGACCTTTTTGTTTTGTAACATAACCTTTATCAACCATTAGTTATCCCAATCATGGTGAGCTGTATAATGAACACAAACTATATTTCGGTTTGGTTTTAATAGTATAACTTGTTGACGTTTTAATTGTATCCGAGCATTTGTAATATTGATATATCGTTATCACCTTATTTCTCTTTTTTTTCGGTTGATGTTCCTTTTTTATGGCATTCATTCAAATGTGTGTTGGCAAATCATTTTTCAAATATGTCATTGAAATTGCATCTATATCAGAAAATAAAATAGCATTTTGAAGTAGAATCGGTAAGAAAAACCAAGGCACTTAAGTTACTCAAATAATAAAAATAAATTAAGACTGCACATGTACAACTGTTTTGCCTCTGTTACATCACTCGGCTCATCAGTTAAAAGAACTATTCTGCGCGTTTTACCAGCTTTCTCAGTTATTTGTTCATGTCTATTAGACCAAGTATCTGCAGCCATCATATATATGCTGTAACATTATATAAGTGGGCTTCTTTTTTATATGTGTTTGTCCTCCGAATGTGTAACCTGTAAATGAAAAAAAACATAACTTCATTAGTTTTTTAATCAATTAATTAATGTCATATAACAAATAAATTGATTAAGTAATAAGAGGAAGAAAAAACAGAATCGCTTGTAATAGTTTCATACTAAAATGCAAAGAAAATGTGTTTTTTGTTGTTGTTGTTTTTTTGTTACAATACATGTCCGAGTAGAATCATGATCTCTTTTTAACTTTAACACGATTTTGCTGGCGGCATTATCATCATAATTATTCTTCTTACCCCTATTCTGGAGGAATAATAATGCTGTAGACGTTAGTGTCGAAAAAGGGGTAGATGGAATTGTAGAATTAGCATTTAGTAGGATGGCATAAGAAGCAGAAATCAAAAATAAAAAGCTTTAGTTGAAGTTGCAGTAAAAGTAGTTTCAGTATAAGCAATAACAATAGCAGTCGTAGTTGCAGTCGGATTGGCAATTTAGCTAGACTTGCTATAATAGTTACAGTAGAAGTTTAAGGAGTCGCATTTGCGGTAATAGTATATTATTAAACTTTTTAGAAAAAGCAGCTGCAGTTTACAATTGCAGTAACAGGCATAGCACGTGTAGTATCCATGGTAGTAAATGTGCAGCAGTTAAAATTGATCATTTTCGGATTAGAACTTAGAACAGCAGTAGCGCTTGCAGTCGTAAAATCAGAAATAGGAAAATAGTCATAACAATAAAAGCAGCCACTGTAGTAAAAGGAACACATATGAAGAAAGTTAGTAGTGCATTGAAATAACCAAATAACAATGTTAAAATTATGATTTAAGGAAAATATGTGATACCTTTGAATATAATATAATAACACAAAATAATAAAAACAAAAGAAAATAGGAACAAACATACTTAATGTAAGAATTCTTTACGCTGTCTATTATATAATCAGATTAGAAAAGAATAGTCAACACAAAACACTTGGGACGATTATAAGCATTTCTTACAAATAAAATACACACATTTTAATATTTAAAGCTGCAACTGCGTTTTTATCGACGCCGTACTCTGCGGTATATCTTAAACATAAACGCATACAAGTTTTAACAAAGATAAATCAAATATGGAAAATGTGTTCAAGAAGTAGAATTAAGCATCGTTTTACTGCCCACGCGGAAGTGGTTTGTTAATTAGAAAAATCATTATTTCTTTATCGTACCAGAACCTTGCATACTATAATTTGTTTCAACTAATTCGATATATTTTGTATTACATATACACTCATACATTTTCCTCTATTTAATTAATAAATTAAATATCATCATAAATTAGCGATTTGTAAATAAATACAACTTTTTAGTTCTAGAAAAAAATAGTATAATTTTATGTAGCTTGATGCAGAAATTATATTTATTATTATTTTTTAAAAGCAATGATTAAGCAGCATTTTCCATAAATTGACAGTCTAGCTTGCCAGCTTATTTATTTGCGGCATAATTGGCATGAAAGATCTTGACTGGACCTGTGCTACTTAATATAATCTTAATTTTTTAAAAGTCGACATTATGATAACGGATTCATGAGTTTTGATGTTTGGCTTTGCCATCTTCAAATATGTTATTTTTGAGTTTATCTTCTTACTTTTATTATCTACTTGACTAAGCCTTTATTATTGTACACATTTGTTCAGAACGGCAATAATTTATCAAATGTCTTTTAAGATTCAGAATTTACTTTGTATTTTTTTTAATTTTCCAATTTTTAATTTTTACTTTTCAAAAAAGTAGAAGTGTTGTTTTTCTCTTAGAACTATTTGCTTGACAGTTAAAGCCCTACTTAAAATATTATCAATTTCTCTTGGAATATTTTATTATGTTCAATTAAAATAGGCATGTGCGTTAAATAACAGAAACATTCTATGACAGCTTAATCACGAATCGACAATACTTTCATGGAAGAATCATTATGGTACTGTTTTAAAACGTACTCAAACGTGTTTTGATATAGACGTATGTCCTATGTCGCTATATCGTTCAATACTTAAAAGGTCATCAAACATTACAACGGCAATAAAGCATCCATACATTACCACATTGCGATTGTTGCCCTATATTATCTCAATAACAGTGCCGACATACATAGAAAATCAACGATGTCTCTATTTGCTACAACATTAATAATGTTGCCGAACATTTCAGCATGAATTATGCCGCCATAATTGCATCATTCTTATTATAGCCATGCATTTCATCATTAATTGTATAACCGTATGTATACCTTACAACATAAATAGTGTTGGCATAAACAACACCAATAAAAGTGCTGCCATATAAGTATACAACATACAACTTTTACGTATTCAACATACTCTTTTCCCAGTCATTTGTATAATATTCTGATTTTTAATTCAAAATCGTGCTTAAAACTAGGTGCAATTGTTGAGTTAGTTTTACATATTATAACTTTAAAGATCATATCGAAAGAATTGGATAATAAATATCCTTATAAAGTAACGTTATGTTTATTGTTTTAACTTGACTACAAATATACTTAAACACATCAATACAGATGAAACCTTACAAAATTAATAAATTGTCATATTGTCATTATTTCTGTTTTTATACGGCGTTGCTGTTGACATACAGTGTGAATTGCTAAAATGTTCAAAACCAATAAAACATACGCCCAAAAAACAATTAGACAGGACTGATTTTAAGAAAATATGAATGCTAGAGGCATTTTATAGTACAAGAAATATCTTGAGTGTTTTAACCTAACTCGGGTATGCTGAAGACGATGAGGGTGGATACCAAGAAAATAAAATTGACCTTGACCTTCAAAAGGTCAATTCAAAATGGTCGCTTAGAAATACTAAAATAGTTCATTAAAACTATGATACAATATGATGCAATTAATTATTCTTGTCAAAATCAAATGATTATTCAATATTCTCTAAGTTTATACAATTATTAGGTTAACCAATAACAAATTTCTAGTAATATATAAGGTTAACACGTAAAAATCATCCAAAAACTAGGTCATAAAGGTCATATATAATTTTATTCCGCAAAGCATGATTATTATTATCATTTAAGCTAAAACTACATTTCGTTATTAAACTAATATCATATTTAAGAATTTACTGAATGAATTTGATACTGAAGCTTTGAAAGAACTTTACTGTGTTATGCAATAAAGCTCTCAATATCGTTTTATATGTATATTTCACATCACACTCGTGAATTGAGTGCCCATTTGTTACATATGTACACATGCCTGTATTTGTCACAGTCTGAAGCATTTGTTTGGATAAGTCGTTTAGTCTTTCAATATGTTGTTTTCTGATTTTTGTTTACTGCTCAAGAATGTTATAAAGGCTATGTCAGTCTTAGAAATAAACGATTAAAGGGCAGATTGAAATAATTTCAATTATTAGCATTTCCAGAAACTCTAGAAATCCGGGATTTCGAAAAAAACAATCGTAAAAAAAACTTATTCCTGAACAAAAGAGCTTCTCTTAAAAGAGATATTCAATATATTGTTTACCCAGTAGGAGCCCACACACTGGATTCAATGTTTGCATATGAAGAAAGTAGTTTAATTCTATATAAAGCTAACACGAAAAAAATGGCGGATGGCGTGCACAGTAGGGGTCCCCTTTTGAGGTTTTTTGACTTTTAATTTGTTATCATGTATGCATTTTGAATGGCTTATGGGGAGAAATGGTTGAATCTTGATAATTGTATTTGTCGCTACCCAGGAACAGCAACAATAACAAAACATCTAGGTAAGGTAATGTTTACCTGTGACTTGTAAGAAAATTAGGATAGACTGGGTTGGAGATTACTTAGGAGACATTATATTTTATTTTAGGGTTTTTAGGGTTTTTATGGATTCCACTGCAAAACAATAAGGCTATGAGCGTATCATGCCATAATCTCATTGACTTTGAACCTAGTTTGGTTAAGACTATCGGTCATTTGAACTTTGGAAATAAAATAGCAAACGCAACTGTAACGCTTTCATTTTCAAATCCCACAAGAATCAGCTAAAACGCAATTGAGAGCCTTGTGAATATTTAAAGATTTGGGCAAACAGGTTATATGCTTCAGATGAGAAAGTTGTTAGCATTTATTAGCCTGGCTTGTTTATAAACAAGTGTATTAGGACAAGTTAATCTATTACGGGTGGCTTGAAAAATTAACAGTAGTGATCCCAAAACAATCAATGAAGCCAACTCATCGGTCAGTAAATACCAACAGGACTATTTGTCAATTTTTTTTTTGGGGGGGGGGGTAAATGCAGAAAATGTATGGTGGTTAGGGAGTAGGGTGTTAAGAACTGATAAGCAATCATACGGTCATACCAGTCTTCTGATAACTCTCCTACAACTTTTATATGGGAAGCTCGCTCTCAGATTAGATAATGTTTCCGTTGATGCTGAGTGTCTTGTGGACTTAGGTTAAGTGATAGTGATGGTTATGGTAGCTATAGGAAGGTCTATGTCCCAGTGAGTAATGGTGGGGGAAGAGAATTCAAGAGTGGCTCAACCTCTGACCATTTAGTTATGTTGGGAGTAAGGATAACTGCAAGAAAAGCCGTGCCTGAATTATATAAGTATACCCAGTGATTTAGTGGATCATTACCTTTAGAAACAAATTACTCAAATGTTATTTCACTTATGGATAATCAGAACTTGGGCAAATTACTTTAAAAAGTAAGTGATTAAGTCTTATTCTTTTACAACAGTTGCAATGAATTACTCTTAACTTTTCTCCAGGGATTGACAGAGTAACATTATTTTTGCATGGGCAATTATGATAACTTCTAATTACTTTCTATTGTCTCGTTTTAGATTTGCATAGACCTAGTATAAGTGTAAAAATACAAAGCAAACTATTTTATTTGAATTCGGTACGTATGTATATGCAATTCATGTAGCAGTAGTATTGTGTTGAAGGGTTACAATTACAAAACTCTTGGGCAATTTTAGTCTGGATATGCATGTTGTAGTTTATCTGTTTGGCTGACATCACAGTAGAACACTTTGTCGTATCCAAATTTGTGCAAGCTTCAAATACAAGTTACTGTTATTTAAAAAAGAAAGCCAAAACGTTTGCATAATATAATGGCCTTTTGTTAATGTTAATTATTCATCAATTGCGTGGTATAGGGTTTCTTGTGAAGAAAATAAAACGAGCATTTAGAAGAATTTGAAGTCATAACTATGACATTTCATTCGATGACAAAGTCACAAGGCGATAAATGTTGATGCCAACGAAAAAAAAAATTTTCTTAGTCTGGCCAAGGGGAGGTTTCTGATTCAATATGAGTTTTATAATTTGCATTATTAATTAACTGTGCAATATTGGGCGCATTAGCACTTGCAATTCAGAGCTGATGCATTTTCTCTATGACATTCTGGATAGAAAACTCAGCCATTATGAAAAAAACACATCCATTACGAGAAAAGTCGACCGTTTTAAGATTCAGACATTCTGACTGACTGTTTGACATGGCCATTATGAAGCTCACGCTAAACATTGAAAAATCCGATGCCATCGCGTTATATATAATAATTAAAGGTTTTCATAATTAAACTCTTATTTAGCTTGAATTCTTTGGCTTTATGACAATGTCATTATGAAAACAAACTCCAATCATTGACATTATAGTAACACAGCTTTTCCCTAATGTTGTTGCTTATGGGTCAATAAATAAAATTTGTAAGTCGCTGGATAGGGCCTTTTAACTGGGATCAAAATATAATCCTTCAGATATGTATATTCAAATGATGCATTAGTCTCAAGAGGAAGCCTCATTCACTGACATCTGACTTAGAAACCAGTGCATGCATGGGAGGATATGGTTGTTTGACAGTTATAACAAATCCTTTAGTGAAGCAAAATTAAATCTAAGCTGTTATATAAGTGTTATTGGTTTTAAATACTTAATATTTTCTGAATTTCAATATCGCAATAAGTGAATTGCATTGGGCAGCTCTGAGGAGTAAGAGTAAACTATTTAGAAATTTCTCAGGCGGTTACTCAAGTTTAAAAAATATTATGTTTAAAAACCTTGTTGAAAGAAATACTGGCATATAGTGCTGTGCAAATATAAGTAGGAATCTGAGTAGCCACTTTATATGCTTGCATAGAGTGCCAGATAAAATACACGAAAGCTCTATATATTTAGCCAATAGGACAGGGAAGAGTGTAGTGTTCGCTGCGAAAACCCTTAATATTGTGATGGTTCAAAGGAGTAGGGACTTTCTAGAAATTTTACATTCTAGTCTCTTATGTTTAAATGCCTTAGAATATTTAGTACTATCTGTCATATTACTTCGATATTACTATTATATTGGCCTATAGAAAAATGTCCGCCATCTTGGATTTTTCGACCATATTGGATTGTTGTTTGTTTTTAATTATGTTTTGGTGTCTAATTTGTTTTTACCTAAACATGCTTTGTGTCGAATTTCAGGCTTTTTCTATCTTTAAAAGTTTTATTTGATATATCATCCATTTATGATAAAGAATTTTGCGGTTCCTATATTGGCCTTAAGAAAACGTCCTCCATCTTGGATTTTGTGCGGCCATATTGGATTGGCTTTTTTAAAATTCTGTTTTGGTGTCTAATTTGTTTTCACCTAAGCATGCTTTGTGAGAAATTTCAGGCTTTTCCTTTCATTAAAGTTGTATTTGATATATCATCCATTTATGATAAAGAAATTTGGCGGCCATTTTAGTGGTCATTTTAAATGGCCATTTCAATGGTCAAGATCAAGTTTTTCAGTTTGGTATCTACCTTTATCGGATTCAGCATACCTTAAATAGGTAAAATACACCAAGATACCGCTTGTACTACAAAATGCCTCTAGCATCTTATAGAGAGCCAAATTCTCAAAATCAGTCCTGTCTAAATGTTTATTTAAATTTGACAATATTATTTTAAGTGCTGTGACAAACGGTGTAGAGCATGCATTACCTGAACATAGCCGGGGCGCGAAGATGCGATCAAATCTTACAATCAGAAGGGACAAAAAACGTGTGGAAGAAGCCACTTTGCAAAAATTATAATAATAATGACAATAAAAAGGTGAAAGGCCAATGCATTATACACTAGAAAAAATATTGATGTTCAGAGAAGTATTTAAACCGTGGCGTAAGTGCATCAATTAAATGAAATGAAACGAACAAAAATTGTTTCAGACGAAAGTCTAAATGCTAAGGAGTGTTAAACCCTTTGCCATGATTAATGTAGTTGATGTAAAGGAAAACTTTTCTTCAGATTTTGAATAAAATCCGTATTGTAATATAAAAAGATAGACCCTTAGTAATTATAATTATTTTAAATGCACATTTTAATTTCAAAGGCGGTCTGATCATTTAGGTGGCCATTGTTACTATTTTATCGTTCGACGTAAATTTAATGGGGTATAACCATGAGGAATATTATACTGAACACGCTGACTGTTTATTTTTATTAAAATATTTGCCTTGCAATTGGAATAGATCCCACAAGACATAATGGTAAGAAGGTTTTAATAAAAAAAGTAACAATATATTTTGTCTATTCCTTTTTTAAGTGATTTAACCATAGTTTCATCTTTTTAAATCTTCTGACTTTTCTGTCGTGACCTCGTATCCAATAATTGTGCACAACTACAACCACAGCCCGGTCTTCGTCTGAAAATTTATCAACAAAAAAAACAACACTTTTCCCGACGGGAAATATTTTCTGTCCAAACCCTTGATGTCTATCTAAAGTGAGTTAAATAATCTGTTAAATACTTTTTGAATTACTTTAGGTGTTTCCTGTTATACATCTTGCCACTTTTTGACAAATTCTAAAGTGTTCTGATTACTTTGTATGGCCAAAACTCCGGTGTAGCGTGAGATTCGCCAGACCCGTGAAAAATGTAAGATCTTACGAATCTCACGGGAGGGTCGTGAAAAATGTCAGACGTGAGAAACGTTTGACTTTTTTAGTGGAGAACTTTTCCTGTTGCAATTAAATTAAATACTGTCAATATTTCATTGCATCAATAAAGTACTGGTTAAAGCGAAGGAGTTTGTCTGTTTTTACGAGTAAATAATAACAATTTTAATCAATGTTCGGCTTTAAAATAGCCGCTTGGATGTTCATGATTTTCTTCAAATTAATTTGGATTTATATATTTTGCATAATATGAAGTAAATATGAAGTAACTAATGGACCACTCCTTATGTTTTTAAAAATAAAAAAATACAGTAGTGAATGTTGCTGTCCATCTATGAGTGAATTACACAAATGCCGAGTAGTAATTTGAAATCATCTTGTTCGGCTCTAAATGAACTCGATCGAGGCGATCATCTCGGCCACGATCTTACTGTATCCGTTCAAATAATCCTTATGATATGTTAAGAAATTATCAACAGAAGTTTTATAATAAATAATAACACCAGCAGGTATTAATTAATTTCACATAGGGTAATACTTGAACCCTCACTTTTCTTAGGCTGGTGCTTTAAACCTATAGAAACCTTTTACCACAGACACTTGGTGTGCCTTTAAAATCCAAATAAAATGTATCTGTCAATCTCAGCACATGTACAGTACTGATCATATATGTAAAAAAAAAAACTTAATATAAGCCGTTTTGAAAACAAAACATATTTCAAGGTCTATAATAATACACACACACGAGCTCCACATCCCAAGTGTCTGTGTTTTTTACCTGCACTGTGTTGTCCTATCAACTTACATGCTAGAGGATCTTTCGTTTTAGCAGAGGAAACTGTACATTTGGTGGCAGTCAATAGACAGGGTCCCTACAGATTCTTTCAAGCATCACTGGTTGCAGAATACACTATTGCAGGAATGAGTGGGTACCAAATTTATTTTAAGCACCAAACTATAATCTTACAGCAATGCTACACCAATAAATCAAAGTTCCTGGCAAGATTCAAACACAACCATAGTTAGGTCAAGTATTAGTTAGCTGCTTGAACCTTTTATATTTCCAAATAATGCAAAACCCAACAAAAACATGTTTAAATCATAAACATGATCTATAGACTTGTAATCAAATTTTCACTTGTCAAGTCATTATAGTCAGGTAATAAACATAGATTATAACTGAAGAAAAAGAGGATAGACAAGTTTTTCTATAAATATATTTATTTTCATTGAGTGGTATGAACATAAATATTTCATGAGTGGCGGTAGCCACGAGTGAAACATGGTAATTTTCATACTATACAAGCTGTATTTATAGAAAATACTTAAATTAACTTGTTTATTATATGCATTTCTCTTCTTTGACAACACAATATGAAAGAGTTTTATTTGGCAGAAAGTAGTCTGGCAAGACACCGGTGAAAATATTGAAAATATACTTCACTGCAGTGATTTTTTTTGCAGTGAAAATAAGGAAATAAAAATAAGCATTTGATTTCATCAATATTTGTCATCATTTTATTTATAAGTATATAATAAAGAAACATAACCCATCCACTGAGACCTGGAAATACCATATTTCCAGCTTGGAAAGGAATGCACATCTTATCTTCGAAATGGTCTTTTATATTTGTTTCTGCCGGGTACTTACATACCAGTCGAATACCAAAATTAAAAAAAATACCAAGATTCTTTCATATATATCGAAACACAAATCAGCAAAACAGTTGTACAAAAATGAATTTTATCAATAATCAATTTATTAATTATAAGTAGGTAATTTTACTGTTTACTATCTTTATGGGGGGATATAGTGGGTTTATAATGAAACTGACACTGGAGAAGTCATATGGCAAGTTTCAACCTGAACTGGAGTGAAGAAGGAAGATACACTTAGATATCATTTCTGGCTTTCACCAGAATAAAACTTATAAGTATATTTATCAGTATTTGTCCTAGATGCTAACTGCTTGCTAGATAGTCTCATATTAGAGTTTTTTTTCAGTATCAGATCTGAATTATTCATGCTAGAGGTTTAAACATGTGACAACAACAATTTCTTGCATATCAGACAGGAAAATCTACTGCTTGCACTCCTGGCTTTAAAGGGAATATTTAGCTCTCGGGTAACTGTTTACAGAAAACTCTGCAGAGCATATTTCCAAAAACAATTATGCTTAAGCTAGATGTTCAGGGGCCGTATTCACAACTGATCTTAAGTTATTTCTTAAGTTAAAACATAAGTTGAAAAAAAAATCTTAGCTAAGAATTTTTTTTATCTTAAGCTTAAGTCATATTCCGAAAGTTACTTAAGTAAAAATTAGCCAAGATTGTTCTTAAGTTTTAGAAATATCTTAAGCAGTAAATATTTCACTTAAAAAAAATCTTAAGTTGGTTGCTAATGAAAGAGGGGTTTTCTGTTACTAAAAATAGTAACGGAAGTGCTTTTCAATGTCTAAAATTAGAACCGGGTGTTTATACGCTGTCAAAACCAGCTGAAAACATGTCAAAGTACCATATAAAACTAAAAGATGTAGATTATGTGGAAGGGATGGCAACATGAATTATAAAATGAAAATCTATATCTAAGTTTAAAACTATTTTAAGTTTTATAGCCTAAAATGGGAATCAATTTGGGGGAAATGGATACTCCATTTATGTTACTTGTCAAGGCCATGGCCTATGTATTGGCAAAACTCAATAGCACATATGAGCCGCGTCACGACAAAACCAACATAATGGGTTTGCGACCATTATGGCTCCAGACCAGCCTGCGCATCCACACAGTCTCATCTGGATCCCTGCTGTTCACTTAAAAAACCCTATAACAAGTAGAGAAACTGGTAGCGAACAGCATGAATCCTGATTAGACTGTGCGGATGCGCAGGCTGGTCTGGATCCATGCTGTTTGCAAACGCATAACGTTGGTTTTGTCGTGACGCGGCTCATATAAGATGACTGAACTTGATGGGGTAGGCTAGCCATTACATAGCTTGAATCTTAAAGGATAACAAAAATAAATAATAGAGGGGGGGCAGAAGAGGCCTCAGTGAAGTGACTTGCTAAAATTTGTATAAATAAGTGTATGAAGCCCATGGTAAAGGTAGAACTTATTTATGCATGGAAAGTTTAACCTAGTACAGACAGATGGCTTAAATTTCATTTTTTTTCATTGAAATGTTGCGATAAAAGTTCTTTTAAAATAATACAAAAAGAAGGCATTTAAATTACATGTCATGCTTTTCAGCTGTTCTGCTTCTAAATGATAAATCATCTAGTGTGTAAACAAGTCACAGGTTGTTTTTTTTATTATTTATTCCCTTTTAATTGCATTATCAAATGTAAAACTTTACATGAACAGTTTTTTTTGACATCATACATACATGTTAGAAGAAAATACATATTTCAGAAGCTATGACCAAGTATATAGCCTATGCTTTCTATTTTTGACATTATGATAGTGCTTGCACTGCAGATTAATGTTTTTAGACATACTGAAAGCTGCCGGCATAGTAGTTTAGAACATTAAGAGGTATGCAAGCTTATATGAGCTGTGTCATGACAAAACCAACATAATGGGTTTGCGACCAGCATGGATCCAGACCAGCCTGCGCATCCGCGCAGTCTGATCAGAATCCATGCTGTTCGCTATCAGTTTCTTTACTTGTTATAGGGTCTGTAAGCGAACAGCATGGATCCTGATCAGACTGCGCGGATGCAAACCCATTCAGTGATTTTCCTACTTCTATAACAGACTCCGAAAAAAGGCCTCTTCCCAATTGAAATTTTCTTTAAAATCATGCAGTTTTCCCAAAAATCTCAACTTAAAGCAGCTTTTTTTATTTCCCAAATCAGTAATTTTAGCGACAATTTTTCCCAAAATCAAGAGGCCAAGGCCTCTTCCCAATTAAGTGAGAAAAATCACTGCCATTATGTTGGTTTTGTCATGACGCGGCTCATATCTCCAGTTCTGCAGTTTTGACTGTTCTAATTATACAGAAAATTTCATTCAAATGCTCACAAATTCCAAACAATTTTCATGAATAGTTCAAGGATAGCAAAAAAAAACCAAGTAAGATTGAGCTGTCAGAAGAGCAGTGCATTCCTGTTTTCTCAGTGCTTATCTGGATAGTAAACTACATATTTTCTACAAAAATAGATAATTTGAATAAAATCACATCAACCTTAACTTTGACTAAGCAGACTGTGCCCACATTTCATAACTGTGTTCTTGACCTTATAAATCTTATTAAAAATATCAACACAGGTCATTGTGAACCATCACCATGACCTTTGACCCAAAATGAGTATCATGGCAGGTACAACTCATCATGGTTAAATCTGGTACATACAATTTGTCAAAGTCTGATGTTCCTCAGTAAATGCCTATTAAATGGCTAGTTTTATGTTTCGTTACCACAAGTCCCAGTGACTTTGACCTTTTGACCTGAAAATGAGGGTACCAGGTTGAACTCATCAAGGTTCCTCAACATATAAAGTTTTGATGTAATAGATTTGTAAGTATTGTATAATGAAAATCAACAACACCAACAGGTCAGTCATACCGAATGAATATAACATTCATTTTTTCTTCTATAAAAAGTGGAGCTGATAATCTTACTGAAAACAATTACTAGGAAATGTTAATTCTGATCTTAATTCACACAGTTCTTTTTCCATGAATGAATTTTTCTTTCATAGTGATCCCTTTGATAGTCTTCTAGTTTCTCACAAGTTAGAATGTTCATGTGTTTTTCGATGAAAAAATTGGACCAATTCCTCTAGCACATTATGAACACAATCAGCAGTGATAGATTTAACATTTTATCACACAAGAAATTGGATAATGACATGTCCTGTATAAAAGTTAGTGACAATAAGGCTCCTTGATGATGTACCCACTACCCAGATATGAATCTTTTGGATTACTAGTGGTCTTCTAGAGTTTGATTCCTCTGATGAGTTCCAGTGTTTATGAACACCGTTAAGTCTTCATTGTTCCTATGTGTTTTTCATGTATTAAGTGTCCATGATTTAAAGTTGCAACAGGTGGTATTTGATGTTATATGCCATGAGCTGTCAGATAGAAAATCTGATACATTATGGTAGTACATAGTCACTACACATTAATCCCGATTCATTCTCCATGTATTTGGTCAATGGAGTAATGCTATGTTCAGCAGCATTATGAATTATGTAACATGTTGCTACTATGTTGATATCTTTATTCTCCATACTACTGTCAGTCTGGATGACTACAAAATCCGAGGTTCATGAATAGTGTGATATCATCTGAAAATAAAAAAAAAAATTTTTTTTAAAGAAAATATAGGTACATAAATCAACAAAAGCTGTCAAAGGCGACAGCGAAGCTCGACTAATAAAATACTAGACACAGTACGGAACACAAAACTATGAAAAAAAATCAAGTATGTATAATTATTATTATGTATTAAGTTATAGTAAAAAAATAATATTTGTTAACATAAATTCCATGTTCAAGGGGGAATAATTCTGGAAATAGTCATGCTAGAGTTATGAAACTTGTCACACAACATGTGTGTAATGATATTTGAAGTTTAAAGTAGATACCTTAAAAGTAAAGAAATATTTCTTAAGGTAATTCCTAAGTTCAAAGAGAGATTAATCTGACAATATTGCGTCAATAGTTATGAACCTTGTAACATAAGATGTAATTGATGAGGTTGATGAAAAGTAACATATATTTGAAGTTTGAAGTTGATACGTTAAGAAAATGAAAAAGTTATAGTGAAAAATATTTTACTAAACCAAAACTTTAACCTGAAATCTGAATTCTGCAATAATCCATGCTAGAGTAAAATTATAGACCTTGGATGGTGATCAATTTTAATCCTGAATATTAAGTTTTAAGTGACTACCTCAGTAGTTTTGAAGATTGAGGTAGCATCAGGAACTTCTAGTTCAAAAAGGGTTATAATTCTGGCAAAATCCATGCTAGAGTTATGAGCCTTGGATAATAATCACCAATTATGATCCAAAAAATATGTGTTAAGTTTAAATTGAATAATTTAATGTTGATGGTGCATGGAAAACTTTAACAGGGTGTCTGTTAGACCCTTCAAATTTCCAAAAGGCCTGATTTGACCCTCAGGATTTTAACTGGAGGGTCAAATTTTGTTAAAATCATAGGGATTTGACCCTGTAGTCTGTAAAACTTGTTCAAAATGACCCTCAGGATTTCATGGCTAGTGAACACCCTGCTTTAAACAAACTGATGGCTGATACCCTAGTGTCAGTAAGCTTACAATGTCTAAATTTTTTCAAACCTTTCTTTAGGTAGACTATTGAGATTTGACCAACATAATAATACTCATTGAGCTTTTTCATTCCATCATAAATCTATTTTTTATTTTTCTTTGAATTCCTTGTGATAGATTGGGCTGCTTTTGTTTTTTTGCTTTTTATGACTGTCAACCTGCTTCCTATTCTATGTATTTAAGCAACAAGAACCTTTTAGTAAAAGATGGGTTAAAAAAAACCCAAAAACATTTCTATGCATTGTTTTCATTTGACAGCAGCATACATGTCTGTCAAAAATTGAGCTTTTGTGCACACAAGTTGATATAATCCAGGGCGCTTCTAGTGAAAAATAAACAGCTCATGAATGAATCTTTGAGATTGGATTGGGTGTGTGATAAGAATTAAGAGTAATGCCTAAATATGAGGCAGGAGTATTTGAAGGGGTGGTTGGAAGATTCATGAAAACTATTCATTTTATTGTTGTTTGATCTCAGAGATACTAAGAAAAGATAACTATTTGAAGTAAAAATACTTAAAAAATTATATAACATAGATGTCACAAAGCATCATTTATAAAGCAAACCCTGGCGCACAATATGTTAGGCTATAATGAGTGACTAAATTTGAAACTCACTGGCTGATGAATGCAAATGCTGGACATTCATGGAATTTATTTTATAAAAAAATCAACATGTTGTGAATGTAGTTGTATACATAGGCCACTTCCAACAGCCTTGCTGTTGGGTTAACCCTTTAGCTCCTTGTTATCAAAAAGTTTGGGGTTTAAATCCCGGAGAGTGCCTATGTATTTTTGGTAACGATTTGCCCCACTTTAGCGACGATTTGTCCTAGCTTTAATATATTTAATAAACATTTTTTAATTCATTTTGATGGAAAAAAGATTATGGTTGTGGTATTTTCTGCATTTATTTGGCATAGATAACATTTTATATAGACTAAGAGATAGAATAAAAAAAATATCCGTTTAATGGAACTTACAATTACTAATACGGTAATACCATTTGTATATTTTATCAAACTTTTAGAGTTAAAACTAATAAATTTAACAAGAAATGTCAAACAACACATGCCCCCATTTCTAGCCCTTGACACATTATTGGTTATTTTGTTATAGACACTTGCCATAAATGGGTACTTGGAAGAGTTCAGTTAATTGGAAAAAAGAAAAATAATGAAGACTTTGTGATAAATAGTTTTCAAGATAATGAGCAGACATCATTCTGACTTAAAAGGCCTCTGTGACCTTAACCTTTGAACTAGTGACCCAAAATCAATAGGGTTCATCTAATAGTTATGACCAATCAAAATTAGAAATATGAAGACTTTGTGATAAATTGCTTTCAAGAGAATGAGCGGAAACCTAAACCATACTAACAAAATGAAGAGAAAAAAACTGAAACAATATTATATCATTTGTATGGAACATATTTATAATACATTTGTAATAAAATTTTATCTCGAACGCTTTTAGCGGGCATTGAAAATGACAAGCTGGTTGTTTGCTCACCAATACAAGATGAAACGCACAGGTCTGTTTTTCATGACTGCACAAGAACACTACTGTATAATTGACCTTAAAGTCTGTGGGTCAATATCCAGCAGTAGTTACATGTAGATCATGACAAAGTATTTTTAATAATTAAAACTTGTAAATAACATGTACAGAATTTCCATTGGCTAACGAAAACTCTTCAATTAAAGGTGAATTTATTTCTGATAGATCACAGTGTTTTTTTCTTTATATAAGTTATAACTACTACTCGAAAAAGGTACTGTTCCCAATGGTAAAAAGACATGAAAATTCCCAAATTCTAATGAGAAAATTCTCAAAATGACTGTTCAAAATTCCAGCAGGCCATGATATTTCTCTAAAATGATTATATTTATATTAATTACCACTCAATAGTTCTACCTGGACACTGGACACTGGATGATGTTAACTGTCTTTATTCATTATGGCTAATCTTATTTGTAGCTGAAAAGATGCTTAATAAAATTTGAGTCAAAATAACAGTCTGGTACCGGTGTAGCGTGAGATTCGTCAGACCCGTGAAAACTGTAAGATCTTACGAATCTCACGGGAGGGTCGTGAAAAATGTCAGACGTGAGAAACGTAAGACTATTTTAGTGGAGAACATTTCCTGTTGCAATTAAATTAAATACTGTCAATATTTCATTGCATCAATAAAGTAATGGTTAAAGCGAAGGAGTTTGACTGTGTTTACGAGTAAATAATAACAATTTTAATCAATGTTTCGGCTTTAAAATAGCCGCTCGGATGTTCATGATTTTCTACAAATTAATTTGGATTTTTATATTTTGCATAGATCTACTATGAAGTAAATATGAAGTAACTAATGGACAACTCCTTATGTTTTTAAAATAAAAACATACAGTAGTGAATGTTGCTGTCCATCTATGAGTGAATTACACAAATGCCGAGTTAGTAAATTGAAATCATCTTGTTCGGCCCTAAATGAACTCGACCGAGTCGATCATCTCGGCCACGATCTGCATCCGTTCAAATAATCCTTATGATCTG